>NC_062218.1:63815014-63847514 GCF_902686445.1 Sciurus carolinensis
TTTTGGTACATCAATTTCTAATAAACTGTAGTATCTCTCACCTTGCTCTTTCTTAAAATCTTTTTCTGACATGGCCACAGGTAAAAGCAGTTCTCCAACAGGTGGCTGAATATTAACATTGAAGCAATCATCCTTGGTGCTAAGGAAAAAAAAAAAAAAGCTGACTAAATGTTTAATAAATAAATATACCTCTTAATATTATGCAAATAGATGCAATTAAAGCATATGCCAGGATTTAAAGTATACTTGGTTTAAACATCACAGCTAAAAGCCTTGAAAAATTTCTCAAAAATATTGTTTGCAGAGAAATACATCTGTTAATCAGCTTTTTAAAACACTAAACTGCAGGCTCACAGTAAATTACATCATTTGACACAGGACTTTTATTTATTTATTTTTGGTGTTGGGGACTGAACCCATGTTATCCAACTGAGGACACCCACAACTTGGCAAAGAGCTTTAAAAACAGCAGCAAGAGTATATAACCATTATCAGTAGAGGAACACTTCATGCAGCTTATAGAGAAGTACTATTTTCTCTTTACTTTCGTATACTTAAGAGTGTACAGGATGAAGTGTCTTAGTCTTCAATGGTTTAAGATGTCTTTTTAATAATTAGATCAGTTTTGGGGGCTGGGGTTGTGGCTCAGTGGTAGAGTCCTTGCCTAGAATGTTTGAGGCACTGGGTTTGATCTTCAGCACTGTATATAAATAAATAAATAAAGGTATTGTGTTCATCTACGACTAAAAAAAAAATTAGATCAGTTTTTAAAAAAGAATAAAAGGCAGTGAGCCTGCTGCATTTAGATAAATGTTCACCTGCAAACTTACTTTCTTAATTTAAAAAAATTTCTTATTTTCTAGTAGTGTTTCCTATTGACATTATTGATCAACATGTATAAAAGTTACTATTTTAAATGACAGGAAATGAAGAATTTAAGAAAGCCAATCTGCTTTTCGTAGTATCAGATAGAATAAGCACATTTATTTAACTTAAATCTCAAGTCATTACCATCAATAAAACATTACTAAAAGTGGTGTAAATATTTTACAGTTAGATACTTCAAGTTCGGTTGATGAATTTATTAGGAGTGTGTTTTGCTGCAAATAAGTTCTTGAGAAACAGGTGTTTATTGTTTAAAATGCAAGTAGTCTTGGAGTTACCAGCCAAGGCTCATTAAGTGGCTGAAAGAAGCATTTAGGGACCAGTTCTCCAGCCTTTCATTCAACTGTCCACGGAAGGTTGGTTTTTCTCACGGGGGCCAGATGGCTGTGGTATCTCCAGGTACCACTTTCACGTTTCAGTACAAGACAGAAGGGTAGTGAGGAAAAAGTGGTAAATAAATGAGCCAACCAAATAGCTCCTTTTTACCAGGAAAGCAAAAGTTTTCCTTGAAGTCTCACAGACTTGTACTTTGAGGTTACAACTGGATCCTATGAGATCTGTGGGAAGGTGAATGGGGAGTTGCAGATCATGGATAAGGCACACCAAACAGTTGAGAATTTACTTGAGAATTTACTCAAGGGTGAGGTATGAACAAATAATTTAGTAGGAAGAAATAACATAAAATCTACTTTAATTTTATGCTTTTATGAATTGTATTCTTAAGAGTTGCCTTATATTTTTCGTAAGTGGACAGTCTAAGGCAAACCAATAAATCCTGTTTATTAACTCAATAAATGTTTACTGAATAGAAATTTGGTCCTAGAAATTTGGTGAATGAATATATGGGGATTTAAAGACACTGCCCTTAAAACTCACAAGTGTATTGGGAGGGAAAGAAACTTTGTTTATGAGATGGCACGTGCTACAACAGAGATGCATGGGTGGTAGTAGAGTTCATAAAAGAGGGACTAGTTCATCTGTAGAAGTGAGGACATGCTTACTTCTAAGAGGAGAGACAGGGTCATTCTGGCAATGGTAGCAGCCTGATGTGTCGAGAGATGAGGCTGGAGGAATGTTGTAAAGAGCATCATACACAACATGACCATTCATTCCAGTTCTCCCAGGAATGCCCCAATGCATGGCTACTGTCTTGGAATCCTGTCCAGTTTATGCCTCCTTTCATTCTCTTTCACTCTGTACTGATTTATGTGATTAAATACATGGGATATTTCACCCATATGACTAAGAGAAAAGTGTTTCAGTATTTCTTGAAGCAAACTGAAGCAATGGGAATAACTAGTAGAGACTTTAGGCACTGGAAAGTAACTGATTCCATTTGTATTTCAGAAACTGGTGGCAAGTGTCGGGTGGAGCAAAGAAGAAACCAAAGGGAGGCAGATTGGTTAGAGTCTAACTTAGTAGTGGAAGCAAGGTTTTTTAGTGTGTATTTTACTTTAGAAAATCCTATCAATGATCTAAAGAGGCAACTTACTTTACCCCAAATTTATTAATAAAGAAAACTGAAGAGAAACTAAACACTTACCCAAGGTCACACAACAAGTAAGTGGCAGTGCCAGGGACTGAAACGAGGGGTATCTGACTCAAAGTCCATGCTTATTCCACTATATTATGCAGTTTCCCTAGGGTGGGTAGCACCATAGGGAATGGGGAAGATGGGATATTTTATGGATATTTTAGAATTAGAAGGGATAGACCAGGTGATGGATGACAGAAAGAGACTTCTAAGTTTCTAATGTGAACAAAAGGGTGGATGACAATATGTTAAAGAGGAGGAATTTAGCCATGTTATATTTTAACCACATTATATAAACCATGTTATATTCTGAGTAAAAGTGAATAGCCCAGAAAGAGATACCCAGCAGATAATTAGGAATACAAATCAAGAATTAAAAGAGAGAGCAGGGCAGAACATAAGAGTTTAGAAGTAGTAAGAATGGTATAGGGAAGAGATGAAGCCTTACAAGTAGAGAAGATCTCACAGAGAAAGAGGATATAAGGACAAAAAGATAAAGTGCAAACCTGGGGAAGATTTGCCTTTAAGTAAAAGTGGAAGAGCAACCTGCAGAGGAGATGGGGAAAAAGTGAACAGGGAGAAAAGGGGTGTGCCAAATATTGCAGGGAGGCAAATTAATTGAGCAAGAAAAAGAAGCAAGTGTAAATGCTGACCTTAAGCAAAGTAGATCAAGTTGGAGAAAAATGCAGATGGGAAGAGTGGCAGTGGAGGAAGGCAGAAAAAACAGCAGATACCTCCTGAGGATGAAGTGGCAAAAGAATGCTTAAAGCAACTTGAGCATGTTTAAAGTCAGAGGCAAAAGAACCAGTGAAAAGGAAGAAACAAAGGAGTTCAGACATAGCAGGGTCTTAGAAGAGGTGAAGAGGTTGGGATGAAAAGCACAAGAACTAGGTGAGGGAGTTGTCCCAAATGGAGGAGTAAACTGCTTCACAAACAGCAGAGGAGTGGTGAAGACAGAAGTATGGAGGGTAGGATGCTTGAAGGATGAGACAGCCTGATGGAGTGGAAGGCTAAATCACTTAAGAGAAATACACAAAGGCTGATGAAGGAGTAGATGGATACGTATACATACCTACATGAACTGTGTGTGCGTACGTGTGTGTGTGTGTATAAATTAAAATTACGAACTAATTTAGTGTGAAGCACAACATTTCAGCTTTAAACTGCTGGATCCACTGATGTTCTCCAAAGTGGGAGGGAGGTATGGAAGTGGAATAGCCATCAAGTGACCATGAAGATGACCAGTATATATGGTAACACAATTGGCACATGAAAAAGAAGGTAGAAGACCTTATACTCTGAAGACATTGTGCAGTTACTTGACCAGCTCTGTGCTGCTGACCTCTGTACTTCTTGTTCTAGGAGAATAATAAAACCCCTATTTGATAAAGCCACTACAACTGGATTTTTCTCAGATATAGTGGAATGCAAAAATCTAATATAACTAGTATATACCATACTTTATAAATCAGTCTCTTTTCTAAGCAAGGTTTGGTTTATAATTAAGATGGAATGTTTCCTCTTTATTAGGGGAAACTATTTTCATTTACATGAGTATTCTAAGATGTCCTCTGGCTTTCTATGCACCTCCTTTTTTTTTTTTTTTTTTAAATCATTTACCTTCTTTTTCATTTGCTTCTCACTCCTTATAGTTTTTCTTTTCCTTTTTTCCCATATCTCTTAAACATGGAAGAAACAGATATCTTCATTTATACATATATATCTCAACATGGATAGGAAATGGTGAAAATGACTAATGACAGATATATATTTATTAGAATTAGGTTTCCAGATCAATGAAATACTATTATTAGAGTGGCTCTAAATAGCCTATCTATGTCGGATCAGATGACATAGTAGTTTAATGTTCGGTACCTGTGTATCTGTGAGATATAAGGTGTACTGCCTAGAATCTCATTTCAGACTCCTTTCAAACTGGTAAATTTTTTAGGTAAGAGAAACAGAGACACAAATTTCCTCATCTATGAAGTAAGCATAGTGACACTTACTTTACAGGGTTTTTTTAAAACTACTAAATGAAATAAAATACCCAGTATATAATCCACATATATAATAGGAAAGTATCATTACTTAAGCATTCCCCCACTGATTATCACTGCTATTTTCCCCTATTATAAATAATATCCTTGAATAGACCTTTTTCTGTACAAGGGCAAATATGTCTCTAGGCTTGATAATCTCAAAATTAAACTGCTAAAAGAAAAATGATGAATATTTAATATTTTGATAGACACTGCCAAATTGCCCTAATAAGGTGGTATCTACTCAAAGTCACACAAACAGTATGTTTTTCTCCATCTTCCTTGTCAAAACTAGATACTAAATTATTGTGAAATTTTGCCAATCTGATGAGTTAAATATTTTAATTTTTTTCCTGAATATTAGTGACACTAAACATCTTTTTGTTGGGGGGGGGTACTAGGGATTGAACGCAGGGGTGCTTAACCACTGAGCCACATCCCCAGACCATTTAATTTTTTTTTTTTTTTTTTTTTTTTTTTTTTAATTTTGAGACAGGGTCCCTCTGGATAAGTTGCTAAAGCTGGCTTCAAACTCACATCCTCCTGCCCCAGCCTCCTGAGCCACTGGGATTACAGGTGTGTGCGACACCGGGTCTGGCACTAAATATCTTTTAAAGTTTATTTGTCATTTATTTTCTTGTAAGTTCTTTGTTCTTAGCATTTTTTTAAACCACTTTTCTATTGGACTTTTCAGTGATTGTGAGAATCCCTTATATTTTGGTTTTTTACATTAAATATACTGCAGTGTCTCATTTTCTGTTTGTGGCATCTAATTTTATTTTCTGTAGACAAATTTATGTTTTTTTCAGTGCTGAGGACTAAACTAAGTGCCTCGTGCAAGCACTCTACCACTGATGATGTCCCCAGTCCTTAAATTATTGATAGCAGAATCTGAGAGTCATTTTTCTTTATATTTTCTGGTTATTATAACTTGCTTATGGCTTCTGCACTGAAAGAATATGAAAATATTTTATCTATATTATATTTAAACACCTTCATAGGTTTTTGTTTTTGATGCTGAGGATGAACCCAGGGCCTCGTGCATGCCAGGCAAGTGCTCTACCACAGAATTACACCCTCAGTCCCCACTTTCAAGTTTTAATGATTAAATCATAAATCCATCTGGAACTTATTTTGGAGTAATCTGTAGAAGGAAGCTACCTTCATTATTTTCCCAATAATAGTTCTCATGTCAGTTACTTAAAGATCCATTCTTTCCCACTGATTGAAATAACATACCAAATTTCTAAATTCTGTATTTTATTTCACTGTGCCAATACTAACAATATCAAATGAAAATATTCTTGTAGCCTTAGGAATATTTTAAAATAATTACAGAGAACGACCTCTCTTTCTTTCTGCCCCTCACACCCCGCTTTTTTTTAATCACTGCTGGGGATTGAACCCAGGACTTAGTGCACACTATGCAAATACTCTACCACTAAGCTAGTCCCTCCAGCCCAGAAATACTTTTGTTAAATTTGAAAAAATTGTTTTGAATTTTCTTGGATAATTTCCAGCTGAATTTTAGAAATATGGAAAGTTTTTTGAAAAGGACTACTGGAATTTAGCCTAGGATCATAAGAAATTTAAAAAGTAAGTGGGGGGTGGGGAGATAGCTCAAGCACACTTGGTAGAGTGCTTGCCTTGCAAGTACAAGGCCCTGGATTCGATCCCCAGTGCTGCAAAAAAATTTAAAAAAAAATAAAAAAATAAAAAGTAACTGGAAGGACAATACTTTCTCCCATTTAAGACCATGTATATTTATTATTTTCTTATTTCTTATTTTATTTCTATTTCTTTAAATTTTATTTATATCTGCTTTTATGGCTTTTAGAAGTTTCAGGCTCCCCCTCCCAACCCCCACATAGGTATCTGTATTAGTTTAAATGAATTCCAAGACCTTGTACTTGTCTTTCTGTATCGACTACAACTTTCATTATAATGTGAAAAAAAGACATCATTTAAGTTCACCAACCCAAGAGATGTACACATTTATGTGTTATTCTTTTGGGTTTTAAAATCAGGAATGCAGACTTACAAAAGTGATATGGGATGATTTCCTTCTTTTTCCTTTGTTCTAGAAAAGTCTTTGCTTTATTCCTAATTTTTAGTTTTCGAGGAAATCATTAGTTTCATCTAAATATTCTAATTTTCGGTATAGAATTATGCATAACATTGTTTTGGTTTTGCTGCCTTTCTCCTTTTAAGTCTTTGTGTCTTCTCTTTTTTTAAATATATATATTTTTAGTTGTAGATGGACACAATACCTTTATTTAATTTTAGGTAGTGCTGAGGATCAAAACTGGGACCTCACACATGCTAGGCAAGTGCTACCAACTGAGCTACAACCCCAGCCCATGTTTTCTCTTTAATGATACTAACATATATATATATATATATATATATATATATATGTAATATATATGTGTGTATACATACATATATATATAATTTCATACAACCTATAAGTGCTTTTTTAAATGTTCTTCCATAACTCAGCAAACAAGGAATTCTTTGTAAATACATATATCTTAGATAAAAACTGATAACTAAATTATTAAAATTTTTTATCTACCAATGTCTGTGTGCTGTCCTATTTATTCTTCCTCTTTCATGTCAATTTCTGATGTGTGTGTTAAACATATACCATGATCATGGCTCTGTCAATTTCTCTTAATATTTATATTAGATTTTGCTTTATAAATTATGAAGTTATGTGGTTTAAAGGTTATATTTTCTTGGTGTACTGCAATGAACAGGAAATATTTTAATTAAATTTTTTCTAGTTCTAACACATCTATTTGATAAACACACATACATTTCATCTTTCTATTTTTAACAATTCTGTGTTATTCTCTTTTAGGTAGGGTTCTAACAAACAGCATTGTTTTTTTACTTGTTTGATATAAGTAGAATTTAACTTATTAATATGAATTGAGAAAACTAGACTGTGTAGTTTATATGGCCCCTGACAGTTATTTTATTTAGTTTTCTATTTATCATGCCTTTTCTCCCTCTCCAATTTAGTTAAGCTGATCAAGTTTTAATCATTCATTTTCTTCCTCCATTTAGTTGTTTGGAAATTATCATACATCATATTGATTATTTTAGTGGTTATACTTAATATTTTAAATCATATTTAAATTTATTTCTGCCATTAGTCGATCCTCTTGCTGAGCATGACCATCACTGGTAAAATCATCATTCATTCTCACACTTGTCCTTGTTGGAATTTTGGTTCCAGTTTATTAATGATATTTATTTTTCCATATTATGTGTCAACCACTATTTTTACAGGAAAATTCCTGACCCACTGTTTTCTTTATTCTATGTCTTTTTCTGTCTCAGATTTTTAAAAAATCTTCTACTACAATATTTCTTTGAGCAATCCTTTCACAAAGGGTTTGTAGGTGGTAAACTGATAGAATCTTTGCTTGTCTGAAAAATGTCTATTTTTCTATCCTCAAATTTTTAAAGGTCAAGTCCTTTGTCTTGTGGTTTCCAGAACTGATGAGAAATCTTATTCCATTCCCATTGTTCCCTCTTAGGTGAGTTGCTTTATTCTATACTCTGGTAGATAATAGGGTAGTTTTCTCCTTATCAAAAACTTCAACAGGATAAAGTCTTTTTGATAGTCTTTCACAATCATCCTATTTGGCCTTGAGCAGTCCCCTTCAAACGGAAAGTTTATGGGTTTCGTGGCTTGAGAAAATGCTCTTCTATAATTTATTTCTTTTAATTATTTATTTTTTCTTCCTTCCAGTTCTCCTTATCAGATAAACTGATTCTTTTAAACTTTGTTTTTTATTTGCCATCTCTTTGTCTTTTTACTTTCTATTACATTTGATTTCCTTGACTCTCTCTTCCAGAACACAAAATCAGTATTCAACTGTGTCTCCTCTATTGTGTATTTTACTGTATTACCTTTGATGTATTTTTAAATCACCAATAATACTTTTAAATTTTCTAATTGTTTCTTTTTCATGACAAGTATGTTCTTGCTTTTTGGATTTAAGTACACATTGTGATTTTTAGAGAAACCTTTCACATTTTAAGATCATCTTCTGCCTTCATAGTATGTCTCTGCATTCATCTTAAACCTTCTCTTTGAAGTTGTTGCTTTCCTTCAAAGGTTTGATCATACTAAATTGTCCAATAACATATGTAACGAAGGACAGGGCTCATTTAACACACAGAACAAATTCTACTACCTACCAACTATGAAATTTTAGGTCAACTTCTTAATCATTTTGTGCCTTATCTTACTCACCTGTAAAATGGGGTGATACTACTACTTTAAGGATTGTTGTGAAAATTAGACAAATTGACAGATATAATTCCAAGTGTTCAGAACAGTGCCTCACACACTGCAAGGCACTGATGAGTATCAGTGTCCACGTATTACTATGAAATCTAGTCTCTTCCCAGGGTGAAGACTGAATGGAGTATTTTTTAAGTGCATGAGATACTAATCAGTTTCATGGACATGAAGCTGGGAAGCAGGTAGGAAAAGGTTATTCCTCCCTGTCCTCCAACAAACATTAGGACTGGCTTTAACATAGTGGTAGAAGATTGGCGAATATAACCTGTTTCAACAGAACTGCATTTTATCTCAACTCTGAGGATCCCACTTCTTTGACACTCTCAAACCCTGCTCCTGCTCCCTTAGGTCTCCAAATCCACACCAGAAGTTCTTCCCCACCAGGAAAGCTGTTCATTTTCTTTACAGTGCTATGTTTAGGCCTCAATTTAAATGTGCGTGTTGTCTGATACTAGTGGTAATGTTGGGAAACTGAAGGTTGCAAGTAGGTCTTTTAATTTCCTCATGACTACTTTAAGACCCCTAACTTTTCTTTTTCACTTATTCACTTTGTGCTTGATATTTTGACATATATTCTTACCATTATACTGGTTTACTCCCATGAATATTTTGTCCTGTGATTTTTATTTTCTGTTATTGTTTGCATTTTCCCATTTGCTTTCCGTCAATAATTCTTCACAATTTTTTGTCAGCTAATGACATTCTTTCTTGTTATTTTTTAGTGCTCATTCTCCTTCGAAGAATATATTTTCTGTGTTTTTAATTGATTTGGGGGCAAAAAAGTGGAATCAAATGCTCAGTCCTCTAACTTAAGCCATGCCATATTATTTCTCACACTGGTTAACAACATATTGTATGTGCTAATCACAAGGATGGGGAATTGTTTATACACTGTGTTGGCTTTTAAAGAGTTATATTTATGTCTATTATATGCATTTTCTATCTCATAAATTTAATCAAGAACTTAATTTGATGACTACTTAAAATGCAAAACAAAAAGGAAACATTAATGCTTATCAAGTATCCACAGAACTATGTAACTATAAATAATAATTTTCTCTATCTGAAAAACCATAATGATAAAGAATTAATCTAAAGTAGAATCATTTTACTTTTATAAATAGAAGAGTACCTGAAAGTCCAGGTTCTCAACATTTTTTAAGACTTCTTATCAAATATGCTCTTATTACCCATAATTTTATGTATTGATTTGTATAATGTATTTTGAGGAAAAAATTCAATATCAGTCTTTCTTGCCTTTTTTTCTTTTTATTGAACTACCAAGACTAATACAGCACATCACTAAGCAAAAAGTGCTATTTACTATGCAAAAGGCACAGTCAGTGATTGGCACCTAAGACCAATTGATCTACCCATTACCACTATCTCCCTACCCCCACTAGCACTACTATGAAGCTATTGATTTAAACACTGTCGATCGGTTTCCATTTTCTGATTTTGGGCAGGCCAATTAAGAAAGTGAGTAATTGTGATTACACTGCTTCAGGATCAATTACATTTGATGCAAGACAAAGTGCTCTTTTTGGAATACACAAAAAATTATTTTTGATCTACTATGCTTTTGTGTTTAGTAAAATCTAGAATAAATAACTAATTTATACTTTCACAGTCAAGAAACATATTAACGTAAGAGCTTCTAAAAGCTAAGGCTATTTTCTACAGAAAATAAATTTATCATTTTCCTAAAACTAAGAGAAATTGAGAAAAATAATTCACTTATACTCCCTGACCTAAAAATCAAACACTATCTGCATATTTATTCCTAAAAAGAGTCTTAGTTAATTGGGTAAGATAAAAATGCACATCCTGTCTAACAAACCAAAAAGAAGGTGTTGTAATAAAAATACTGAAAAATAAGAACCTACATGATCATATAGAAATCAAAAGTTTCTTTGTATAAATTAATAAGATAAAGGAATTTTTTTAGTTTTTAATTTTGTTATGCTTGGTACATGAGCTTTGTCATTGGGCTCACATTGTCCAAATCATTAAAATGAATATACCTCTGGTGTTGGAGGCAAATCTATTTAGAGTGATGTTACTCATAGTCTGGTGTTCAGTAATATTGATCTGTGTTGTTTGTCTAATAGAAAAATAATAAACAATTACTAGGCAATGTTGGGAAAAGTAATCAGGTTTTATATATCACTAATATAGCAGACCTCCCAAAACATAAAGGTGATGATCTGCATAAAATCAATGTGTTATGCTACATTGCTTATATTCATCACAGCAGGGTCTCTGAATAAAAGGTATAACACTAGGCCTGAATTACTGATAAATTGAAAAGGTATGTGAAAATGAAGGTTTCATATATTTAATCTATAAATTTATTTTAAAATGCCTGTCTTAAACTTGGAGATTTTTAATAACAAATTCTATTTTAAGCTGACTAAAATAAGCTGTGATAAATAAAACATCTCAGTTCTTTCTAGGATAAAAATAAAGCAACTTCAACTTGAATCAAAATAATAAATCCTATCCTATATCATAGAAACATAAAAGAAAGTAATTCAAAGATAATTCTCAAAGATTCATGTACATAATAACATTGTACTAATCTGCTAATGACTTCCGAATTTCATCAGAAATGAATACAACTTTATACAAAAACAATAACAACAATAAAATCTAATCCTAAAAAAACTATTTTGAATAGTATTCAGCTATGGAAACTTTGCCAACTGTGTAAGTGTTCCGTTTTGATTTTTATCAAAACAGTTTATAAATTAATGTAAAAAGGAGAAAATGTATGGGTTTAGAATCAATAAATCTCTAAGAAGCTCAATGTCTCTCAAAATGACATGTTGTCTCAAAAGGAACTTCTCTGCCTACTCAATAATATTATTAAAATTTAAATTTCTCTTGAATTTTCTAAAACTATAGGATCGAAATAAGTAAAAAATTATTTAGCAGTAGTTTCTTTCTTTAACAAACCATGAATTTCAATTACATATACGGCAGACTATAATGGTTAGGTATGTAAGAAATAATGATTATCTTTAACCAACACGCACACAATTTGTTCAACTATTCCATGGCAAAGAAAAACAATGTCAAAGAAAAAACACATTTGTTTAAATGTTTTCAGTCTCACAGAAAAAATCTGTTGAAAGCCTAGCTTTTGATCCACTATCCTTTACAGGTAATATAAAAAACAGAAGAACAATTGAACTTACCACAACTGGAAACTGGCAGTCTGTGTAGAATCACAAAAGTCAATACCCATTGAAACAGTAATGGATCCCTCAGGCTCCAGAGAGTCTAGGAAATAAGATAATTTAGACATGAAAACAGGGATGTGAAAAAGAGGCAAACTAAATACTGAATGTTTATGTAATATTATGTAATTTGGCTAAAATAGGGAGATTTAATAATGTCTTATAAAAAATTTCAAAGTAAGAATAATAAAGGAAATTATAACCTCACTATTCTGCTTGAAGGTTTTTTTCTTTTCATAAGTTAATTCTGCTCATTCTCCAATTCACACCTCCAACTCATATCTATTTGTTTCAGAAACACGTTACTTCCTGAGAAGTATTGTCCTTGTAGGCATAGAAAGTGAGAAGGAAATAAGTGTTCCTGCTCGAAACATCCATAATGGACTTTTGGAGCTTATAAAAGATTATGCATTTATGCCACTGTGGGACTCACTATTCTATCTAATTAATATGCACCAATAAAAACAATTATGCACTTAAAACTATACAATGTTTATTCTAGATATAAAAAGCAAATTTTCAATTGAAAAAATCTAAAACTTAAAAATGCAAATAAAAGGAAAGTTGGAAGAAATTAAGAAGCATTCAGAAATTAACTAAGAGACTGGCATTATTTGAAACCAAAACAAGTCTAATTGCATTATTCAAAGAATTACTGAAAGAAAATTCAATGGTAGGTTCATTATCTTGACAAGACAAATAATAAAATATCATTTTATACAAATGGAATTTCTGAAACTTCAACTAACCTAAATAACTATACCAAATATAATTTTTTTTCAGTTCACAATAATAAAACTTAAGATAACACAAATTCCATTCTGCTTATGATTCCAGGCTAAACCTTAGACTAATTGGGAGCAGCTTTAATATCTATATTCATGTATAAAATACATATTTTTAAATAGAAACCATCCACTTTAGATTTCTGCTTTTCTCAGGATCTTCATATGGCTTTCGCCACACCAGATAACAACCTTATATTTAGCTTTATTCTATATACAACTTGTCAGTAGCAGTTATATTTTAGCAGGCACACTCCTAATTCAGTAGACTGTGACGATCCCAGGTTTGTTGGTAAGTATGACTTCCATTTAATACTAATCATGGACAGAGAGATGGTACAGATGGGACAAAAGAATAATTCAATAAGCCTGATATATTAAGAATTATGTTTATATCTCACAGGTTCACTGAAGACTAGGTATGCTAAAAAGACACTTGTTTGATGGTGATTTTAAAATATTATTGGCTTGCTCAGGGGTATGTTGGTTTGCTAGATTCTGGTTTGAATTTTGATTGTTTATAAACCTAACATTTGCCAATATTCTCCTCCAGTATAAGATTGCTGCCTAAATTTTTGGCAAATGGGCTTTATCTGTAGGGTTAAAAAATATGTATCACATTACATCTGTTTGTTTCACAAATACATCTCTTTCTGATATTTCCATGTCTCCAAGAGCTATGTGCTGTTGTTTATCAGTTCAAATTTCTGTCACTCTCATTGCTCAAGGTTACTTTTTTTCTCCATGCTGGAGACAGAATGAGTCTCAAACATGCAAAACAAGCATTCTACCTCTGAGCTATGTCCTCAGTCCTAAGGTTATTCTTTAGTGGATTCTTAATACTGACTCTACGCTATAAACATTACTGGGGTTTGGTCTTGTTTGTGTCTGACACCACATTGGTAGCAAATGTCTTCATCTCTAAACAAGATAGCATTTATGATTTAGATTTCTCTACATCATGTATTCTTGTATTTCATTTGACAAAGTGACAGCTCTCAAGATGCCATGTTGAGAGCTCTTTGACACTGTTTGATACTATCTTCAGTCTTAAGATAATTAACTGTGAGCTTAGTGCCATGCTAATTCTGGAGGACAGTTCATGATCAATGGCTTGTTTTATTATATGAACGCTTCAAGAGCAAAATGATCAGCATAAAATTATTCATACATTGGATTTTTATAATATTTGGAGCCTACTAAATTGGGAAAGCTTACCCAGTTAGATAAGTATATTTGGATAGTGCTTCTGGATTATTGCTATGTATTTCAGATGGCTGTGTAAAAATAGCTGCAAAACACTATTATATCATACCATTGATAATGAAAAATGAAATCACCCAAGGTATCAACTACTATGATGTGTCAGTTGTGTAGTAACTAGTGAAATCTTCACTAAATGCAAATTTGTCAACTTTAATATAAAATCACTGAATATAGCACCAATGGATTGAGGTTATTAATTCATTCTTTTTTTAAATTTCCAATATACTTGGTCTCACTGGGAAAAATGATACATTATTCTTAATATTCTTGCAAGAAATTCAGTTTCATGCTACAGGCAGGGCAAAATTTAGAAGAAGTCATCATACATTATAGACAAAAAGAAGGCTGACTAGTAACAAACAAGAAAACTGCTGATCTTTTAAAATGTGCATACATGCTTAATGAATGAAACACTATGCCTCCCTTATTTCATAAACAGCATTTGTTTTTCGTTGCATTCTTAAGATGTTTGGGGGGGACTAATTTGGGTATATCATACTCTGTAACCCTACTGTAACTGTTGGTAATAGAGTCTAGGTGGTATTGTACACAAATACGTACTACATGCGAAAGAACACTCTATCTTAAAAAGGTATTCAATAAATGCCAACAAAGGGAAGGAGACATTACAGTCATAAAAATTTGCCTAATAATGGAAAAGAAAAGCTTATAACTAGCACTGAGACAATGTTATATATACTCATATTTTATTTCTGTGTTAAGGTCATACTATGGAATTTATTATATTTATTTCTTCTATTCTACATAGGCCAACAAAAGGTCAACTCATCAACTCATTATGCCATCCCAAGGAAACATTAATACTGTTCTACCATTTTAACCTTTGGATAACATTTTCAACCTTTGGACAATTCATATATCAGTTGCTTGACACTTCTAAAACTAAACTAAATTTTTAACTAGGTAAAAAAAGCACTGAAAGAGATCACAAATTGGTATATTCTATAATTCCTTGACAATATACTAACTTCACAAGAACTCCATAAAAATTAGGATCTGTATTCTTTAAATTGTGTCTTAATTTGTCAACATACTTTAAAATGGCATTAAGTGTATTCTGAAATTAACTTACTTTAACTTTTCAGTTCTTTGCTTACAAAAGTCTACCAGGATTTAGCCATTAGGAATTGTTTTATTCCTTTGTGAAAAAATAATATAAACAAAAATGACTTTACTAAATGACTCATAGAAATTATAGGAAAGAATTCAGCAACACCAGAGCTCAGATGAAGAAAAATGGAACAGTTATGTGAAATACTAAGTAACAAAGATAGAATTACAAAATTTGAGTTCATACTGGCCAAAGGGCATTGTTCACCTAAACTAGTAAAGAAAGGAGCTATCTGGAGCTTTCTGATAATAACTTTTCAAGGATACAATGACACAATCTTGTATCACTTTAATTGAGATTTTGCTTACGCTTCTCCCAACAACACTTTAGGATTGTCTCTACTTAACAAAAAATAGAGCACAATTAGGCATTCTAAATATTTCACCATTTCAAACTCAGAGACATACAATTAAATTTAGTTTATAAAGGTATATTTTTGGCAAAATACTTAAAACAAAACAAAACAAAACAAAAACCCAAGGGGATAACGAGTGGCTTTGAAGTTCAGTAGATCACTGGGGTTACTTGGAAAGAACAAGCTGCATTTGAGGGCAGCTGCTGCATGTAGTGACAAAGAACCATACTGTTGTATCTATGCTTCCTTCCTAAAGAGTGAGATTTCCCTTTTGTTTTTCAAATGTAAAAATATCTTGTTTGTAAACAGTGATGACCGTCTAAAAACATTTAAAAACATGTGGATAAATGCAATACTATATACTACAGGCTGTTCTATATTCTATACATGGACAGGAAGACAAACAGAAGAGTGAATATCCTCTCCATTATGGCTCCCTTCATTTTTCAATTTATGGTACATGAAAGGAAACAAGAAAGGGTTTTTGAGATATGGGAGGTATTGTATTTAAAAAGTCAAACTGATTTTCTTGCTTTTAATGCACAATAAGCCACCTAAAATCATGTAGGGAATGATGCTGACCAGGAGGCAAGGTCAGGTAAGTTGATCCAGATGGGTAAAAGGGATGGCACTTTTGATTCTGCAGACCCATTCTTTCATCACTACTGGTATTACTATTGCTGGGATATGATTCACTAAGGGCAAAGAAATATATATATTTCTCTTCTATGATAAATATAGTTTAAAAAGGGAAAACAGGGCTGGGAGACAGTTCAATGATATACCTAGTATGCACCAGGCCTTGGGTTTGATACCCAGCACCATCCCCCAAAGTGGGGGGGGGGGGTCCCTGAATATTCTAATAGTCAATAAAATAATCTATTTTACTAAAAATTATTCACTTTAAAAATGAAAGCTCATCCAATATAATTTTAAAAGAGAATTAATATTTACCTATTGGATGAAAAACATGCATTTGCATGCCTATAGGAAGTTTTTTTTCCCCTACGTGGATATTTTCTATCTTTTGATCAGAAGTATTATTCAGAATTATTTGTACAGAGACCATCTTATCACCAAAAATACAAGGTTGTCTTGGAAAGAAATAATTGGCAGCCAGTCCTTTTCCACTCATTCGATGAAGCAGCACATGAGTTTTCATTGGTACGAAGACAGGAGTACTGACCTGTTGCACATGAAAAAAAGAAATTGAAAGATGAATTAGTAAATATAGGTATTAATTCTTTTGGAAAATGAGCAAGCATTTGTGATATTTAACTTCTGGTTTCCCTAAAGTATTATATAAAGCACAATAACAAATGTCAGTAGGAAATCACATACATAGATATAATACAAAAATGTAAAGTACCTTTAAAACAGTATTAAAATTCTCTGAACTCTGCAGGTATGTATTAAACTATTTTGTCAATGTAAGAAGACTATAGTTTCAGTTATACAAATATATTCTTTTCAAAAAGAGTTCATAAAGCTTTTTGTTAGTATTTTCCTGTAGATACTCTATATATGGCCTCTTGCTAACTTTGTCATTCATTTTAATAGTCTGACAGTTGGTTTTCTTAGAGGTTTCAACTATAAGATGGTATCAAATACGAATGATAAACATATTTTGACTAATAATAACCATATCCGATTCTGCCTCCTTTAATGATTTTTCACCTTGAATTTCTTTCACTGAAGAATATGGCCTCCAATTTATAGTGGTTTCTTTTCTTCAATGATTAAAAAGACCTTTCCTACTTTGAGACCAGTTAATTATTCACTTACAGTTTCCTTTAGACCTTCCAAGGTTTCAGTTTTTCAACTCGAGTGCTATGTTTTAGGTATATCAACTCTACATTTATTTTTCTTCAAATATTTAAGCAATTGTCCCTATATGATCTAATTAACAGCCCTTCCTCAATGACTTGTAAATACAAATGCAAAAATTCTATTTATGTCCTAGGAGACATTCCTGGGCCTTGACTGATCTGTTATACCCAGACTATATTGCTTTATTTCCTATTTGGTAAAATGAATCTTTCCTCATTTCCTCATCCACTCAATATTTTCTTGGCTAAGTATCTCCTTAATTTTAATTGAATATTGGACTCTTTTAGTTAAATTCTTCCTTCAATCTCATTTTGATGGAAATCATAGGCAGCATTATTAAATGAAGAAATGCTGTCCATTATAAAACCATGTGGTAGATGTCTTTCCACCCAAAGCCTCAGTATTGCTTATTAGCCTTGCCATTTATACCTGATGTTAGAAATGTAGTAATAATAATGCGACTAGGGTTGTGGATCAGTGATGCAGTGCTTGCCTGGCATGTGTGAGGGTTCAATTCGTAGCACCACATATAAATAAATACATAAAATAAAGGTCCATTGACAACTAAACAATATTTAAAAAACTTAATATTAATAACCTAATAATATTAATAACCTAAAACAACAACAATCTGAGAATTAAATATCATACATATGTATATATAAAATGATAAATCATGTCTTTTATGCATCATTTAAACATAGTTTTCTCACAAAGCTCAACTTAAAAAGTGTGGGCAACCTAAAATAATCATTGTAAAATTTTGTAAGAGCTTATTTGCAAAATATAATAAATAACTGCCTGAGTTTATACTTTGGTTATATAAAGTAATGGGGCAACTGGATCATTTAATCTACATTAGTTTTCTGATGATTCAAACAGTTAAGCCTTATTTTTTTATTTTATTTTTTTGGTCTGTGGCAAGACATGATATCATGGCCAAGGGTGAGAGGTAGAGCAAGCTGCTCACCTCAAGGCACCCAGGAAGCAAAAAGAATAACAGAAGGAAATCAGTATGCCATACTCCCTTTCAAGGGTACTCCTTCGGTGACCTAAAACCTCCCACTAGGCCCCACCTCTTAAAGTTTTCCTTCTTCTCCCTTACAGTAGCAACAAGCTGAGGATCAAGTCTCTAAGGCATGCATGGGTTTTCAGGGACAATTAAAACTAACCTGTAGTGCTACTTTACACTTGCTTCTCTCCAACTTTAAAATCTTCTTCCCTTTTATATTATAGTTTTGGCTTTCTTGCTCCAGATTATTATAGCTCAACCTTTTATGAGTTTTCAGAGAGGTAAAACTGTCTATATCAAACCTCTATTTAATGATTTAATAATAACTGCATCTCCAGGACACTGTAGAAAATAGACCTGATCAGGGTCTTCAATGTGCTTATTATCTAATTAAGGGAATCAACATGTAATAATGGGAAAATATAATTACAAGCTAAGGGCTTGTATTTAGGGTTGACTGTTACAGCTTCAGTGGAATTTGTACACACATGCACACACACACACACACACACACACACGCACACATCGTTTTATGTGTATTTGTTTAGATGCCATCATATCTTTGAATGTTCACTGCTAAGGACTATTATTTGGGGTTACCCTAATCATCATCTGAGAATTTATAATGATGATAGATGTAGAGTTCTTGAGCAATGAAATGAGAAGAGTTTTAAAAACATTTTTTATTCAAGGAAGAGAATATTATTAGCTTAGAAGTGAAAGTGCTTTGGAAAGTTGAAATGTTTGACTATTGGGCTGGGGTAGAGTACTTGCCTAGCATGAAACTTCCAAAAGCTAAGCCCAAATATACCTTTCTTCTTTTTAAGTTTATTTATTTCAGGTATTTGTTATATAGCAATTGGAAGCTGACTAGTGTTAAGTAGTTTGAGAAAAGCAGGACAAGCAGTCAGGAATTAGTATTCTAAATATCATACAAGGTGCTTAGAAGGTAAACCTTTAGTCACTGAAGAGCCAACAACACGTCCTGGATGACAGTCCAAACATTTATTTTGTTTTCTACCTAGTCTCAAAGTTCTGCAGCTTTATTTGTTTTTAAAATATGTTAAGAAAAGTGTAAAAGAAGAAAAACTACAGTATAATTCTCTGCCATCATTCTTCCACACTCAATCAAGTTCAAGGAAAGGAACAATCTCTAATGAATTCAACACCTAAAAGAGGCCTTCCCTGACAATCTTCAAAGGTTATCTGTAATAATAAAAAGAGGTTTAGATTTTCTTACCAATAAACACGATCATAAATGGTACTCTGTGTTAATAGGTTGAGCATTCCTAATCTGAAAATCCAAAACCCTAATTGCTTTAAATTCTGAAACTTGTTCAGTGTTGACAGGATGCATTTTGGATTCTGAAGAATTTGATTTTGAAACAGAAATGTTCAACCAATAAAGTATATGCAAATATTTCAAAATCTGAAAAACTCCAAAATCTGAAACACTTCCAGTTCCAAGCATGTCAGATAAGAGATACTCAACCTGTACTTACATATTTGTAGAAAGAGACTAACTGAAAATGTTTCCTAAGTTCACACAAGTCATACTGAGCCAATCTTTTCCAATATCTAGATAACCACATAGATGATTTTTTTGTTCAATAATGACACTGGGCTATGTAAGTCCTTCAAGAATTTTCATATACAATACATTTAATCCTGACAGAAAAGCAAGACTTAAGTTCAATATTTTTATATCAGATTAGAAACCTAGATCCCAGAAATATGGGTAAGATCTGTAGTTGTTTATATTCTAAGATGTTGAACTTGTAAATAGTTTCTCTGATATCACTGATAATACAGATATAAATAATATATTGTATATAAAAATGGATAAAAGGTTACAGAGTGACCTAGATGTAGGTTGTAAAAATCAGGGTTTAAGACAAAAAAAAGAAGCGGATATTTACAACCCTAACCAAAACAGGTATGTAGAGCAGGGGTAAGCAAGTTATAATATATAATATTTCCTCTATCATCAGGGTATATGCTCCAAGATGTCCTATAGATGCCTGAAACCACGTATGGTACAGAACCCTATATATACATACTAATTATCAAGTTTAACTTACAAGCTAGGCATAGAAAGAGATTAACGACAATAACTGCAAATAGAAAAATTATAATATACTGTCATAAAAACTACTCAAAACTTATGAACTGTTTATTTTTGGAATTTTCTATTTAATTTTTTTTGGATTGCAGTTGACAATAGGTATGTTGTTATACAGGGGTTACTGCACAGCCCATAAGCCAAACATGGTCTGCTGCTTGTTTTTATAAAGTTTTACTGGAACACAGAAATACTCATTCATTTACACATTGCTTATGGCTGCTTTTTCACTCTACAATAGAAAAGCTGAGTGACTGCAATGCCCAATATATTTACTATCTGGGTCATTTGTAGAAATAGTCACAAATGATACACATCTTCCCTATCCACCTCGCCTTTCCTTGTTTTTGAAGAATAGTTCTCTATAGGTTTCATATTTCTGCATGTTTTCTTAGCAAAGACATTAATGACTTGGCCCCTGAAACACTTTTCAAGAATGTTTGTACACCAAACAACCTTGGAAGTCAGAGGTAAATGCCTCCTTCTGGGGTAGGAGAGAGATTTATTTGTGGTCCAGAATTATAGGGAAAATGTCCTCTTCTGGAGCAAAGGCTAGAAAGATTTGCTAAAAGTCTCTCATAAAAATTCGAAGTCTTCTATACTGCATGTGTAGGCATCATTTGGCTTTCATTATGTGGGAATTTGGGGATGAAGGAGTGATACAAATAACACTACTCTGGTCACTAATATTGCTGTAGGTCCTTACATTCTCTGTCTCTGATCTAAGAATCCCGTGCCTTCCACCACTATCTCACACTTCTGGATATTCTTTGGCAGGAAGGTATCATTTGACAATTCATAGAGCTACTTATTTCAAACAGTTAAATGCTAAATTAACACTGAGTAGGACCACCATATACAGTCATATAGTGGCAACTGACGGAAGAAAGATGAGCCAAAAATATAGATTACATTAAAGGATGATTTCTTGGAATCCGTACAATGGTACCACATAGGCTGGAGGCTTTGTCAGTGAGACTTTTGTTTTTTTAAACTTCCCTTTATGAAAGTCCATGTTTTGCCCTGTTAATTGTTTCTATTCTGAAGTATCATAAAATAATCTGATAGCTGCAACACAATGTTAAGAAAGTTCTATGGCACGATTGCTGTTTTTTTTTTTTTTTTTTTTTGGTTTAAGACAAGTGGTGGTTTTTTGAGGGGGCTCTACATCCAGGGCTTTATCCTGTAGTGGTTATGTATCAGATTGTCTGCTCAACACAACCTATTATCTTCTAGGAACTTTGCCATATTCAGTTCTCCATGGAGTCATCATGTTCTTAAGCCACTTCATGACCTGGCCACAGTTAACTGGTTCGGGAATGGATACCTGGCCCAAAGAGTCCTGTTCTTGGGATTTTGGGATTTTGTGTCTACGAAGTTGAGCCAGTTTCTTTCAAGCAACTGCAATTCTAATTTAAAATGCTAACGATGTCTGTAACCACACTTACTGCCATATTGCTCAGGGTTTCAGACAGAAAGAATAAAGCAAATTTCAGAGAAAAACACAGATAAGAGATGGAAATTCAGCTGATAACTTTGGTTTGAATGGTTCTCGAGGTCCAGACATCTTTTTACCCTTCCTGCAGCTTAATTTTTCTGTGAAATACTCCAGCTTCTTTCCTATAATTAATTTTTCTTTCTCACTTAAGCTAGCTCTAATTGGGTTTCAAGTAATCTCTTCCATCCCATACTGATTGAGATTTGTCAGATTTTAGAACACCAACTGAAGGGGAAAATAAGTTTGTGAAGGGAGAATATGCTCTTGTGACTTTCTCTAAGGTTCTAATGAATACTAGAATGGTAGGATCAAGTCTGGCCTTAGTAGACTGAACCATATGTATCTTCCATTTCTGTATGTCAAAAACACTAAAATTACACATCTCATAAGGTTAATCTAGTAGCCTGCTTTGGTACAAGGCTATTTAATCCTATCTTCTATAGAAAAGAACAGTCTCTGATGAGGGACATCCTCTTACTGTTGTTCTATATTGGAATCAGAGAGCAAGGCCTACATTAGTAATAAAGTGCCACATTATCTGTCTTAGTCTTCTAATACTATGTCTCCTAGGGGTATCATTGGGAGAGAGGTGGTTTTGGGCAAGAATTAGGTATTTCAGGGCTCTCTGTCCAAGAAAAGCACCACCCCTCCTTTCCCCTGCCCCACCACTGGGGATTGAACTCAGAGTCTTCAACATGCTAGGCAAATGCTCTACCACTGAGCTATAACCCTGTCCCTTTTATTTATTTAATTACATTAATTAATTAATTAATTTTTAAAGACAGGGTCTCACTAAATTGTCAAGGTTGGCCTTGACTTTGCAATCCTCCTACTTCATTCTCCCAAGTAGCTGGGATTACAGATGTGTGTCACCTGGCTGAAGAGCATTATTACTTAAAACACAATGTAGCTACTAATCTCTTATTTATTCTTTCATCTAACTGACATTTAATGAATTAGTTGTGTCAACCACCATGCTAAAGGCCATGATAAAGAGACAAAATATCCCAATCCTCAAGAAGTTTACTGTATAGCTTGAAAGAACAAAGTATTTACTTTGTGTAATAAATGCCACAGTATAATAAATGCCACAACAGAGGTGGTCACCTTAGAAAAATCATACTTGACATTGAAGGGAGAGATCAGGGAAGGAATCCCCAATTACTTAAAGAAAAACCTGACGACTACTCACTACCTCCACTGTTGTTATCCTGGTCTGAGCCACCACCAGCTCTCTTTCTAACAGCCTCTCAATTAGTCTCCTTGCTTCTACCCCTGTATCCTACTGAACACAGAGTAAACTGCTATGTTCAGTCTGTTCTGAACACAGTGGCCAGAATGAACCACACCAGTCATGTTCCCACTGGTCACTCCCTCTGCTTGGAAGGTACATTCTCCAGATACAAACATGGCTTAGTTCTGATTGCCTTTGTTCCAATGTTACCTTCTTAATGAGGCTTAATCCAACTGCATTTCTTCCTTCTGATTTACTTTTTTTCTTTTCTCATAGCCACTTATACATTCTCTAATGCCGTATGTAATTTACTTATTATTTGCTATCTGTCTTCCCTTCTACTTCTTACTTTAATATTTGATGTATAAAACAATTTTACCCATTTCAGATCTCAAAGCATAATTTTACTATTTTTAAATTATTATGCAGATTTGTAAATAATATGCCTCAGGTATTGGTTATAACTATACTTAATTTGCTGCTAAGTGTTCAATTATAAAACTTCCTAAAAATACTACAGCCTCATCATACCACACTGTGGTGATAAATGGAGACTACTGATACTAATATTTGTTGGTTTTAGGAAATCACTTGACTTGAAATTTTCTATCCTATATAATTGTAAACAAGTAAGAAAAATACTACCTTTAAAGGTATAAACAAAGAACAACTTACTGACTAGAAGGATTTCTATGACATAACACTAGAAATCTATTTTAGGTTTAAGCATTATTTTAATAAAACTTGTATAAACAGGATTGAAAACAATAGTTTAAACTGTGTCTACTAATGTTCAAAGAATTAAAAATTTAGCTGCATTATCAGCAAATGATAAGGGTCATTCACACGGTGAATCTTGAGGACGTAATTAGTTCAGTAGCTGTAATAATGCTAAAATAAAAACCTCCTCCAAGAGTTAACAGAACAAAAAGCATCGAGTAACAATAAGATGATCCTCTACAAATCTTTACACAGCATATGTTTAAATAATAAAAGTCATTTGTGTACCTTTAGATGGTTTATGAAAATAAGCAATCAATTCTGCAGACACAACATTATTTCTAAAGGAAATCTATGTGACTCATGATGCCTGTAGATACACAGAGACAAACCACACATATTTTATCAGTTTATTACAGTAAGCAAATAAGCGTGGAATGAGAGTGCACATAACTGTCTACTTAGCGCTTACTGAAACATTTATAAGAGCTGTTATCTCCCTAATAACAGACAGACAGCGTGCAATTTTAGAGAGGAGAAAAGCTTCATATTTTTTAACACTTCACTAAAAAGTAACTGAAGAGTGTAAAATGAAAAATACTCTGTGCAGTTAGCTGGTAATGGACCATATTATCAACTCAAGTTAGATTTATAGGATACAAACTAGTCACTAATAGTTATTTTATGACATAGCATGTCTGCTTTTTTTTGAGATTATTAAGATTAAAGTTGTAAAACTTCTTTTGAACATAGCTGTTCAAAATGATTGAATTATAAAATTTAAAATGAGATTTGAAAAATAAAACATGGAATATCAAGTAAGAGCCTTAGAATAAACCTCGTTCAGCATCTGCATTACTATTTCAAAGATGACATTTCCACATAAAGCTTTATGAAAACAATGTTTTCCAGCCTTTTATGCTTTAATCTATATTTAGTTACTCAATCATTTTTAAGTACCGTCAATCTATTCTGCTTTTGAATTTCAAAAAAATGAAGATCTGCAGTATATAAAATGCTCTTTGTATCTAGCTTTGTTTGGCTTATTTTACAACAGTATCTATTTAGATATATGATTTATAAAATGATGAGGTAAGAAAATAGCTGTAAACAGAGGTAAGCTTGATCTTTAAAATTAGTGCTTTTTAAACTAATGTATGTCTCAATTAATAAGAGTTATAAAGCAGAAAGTGAGAATATTGTCTTCTTTACCCAGTAAACTACAGTGAGTCTGTTTTACCTTCAATTCACTGCATTGAGCCTAGTACCTAGTATAGGATTTAGCAAAAGGAAAGGTCAAATTTACTTACCTATCACAGACTCAAATATATTTGAATTTTCCAACAAACATTGCTTTAAGTAAATGGTTTATCACCCTAAGGATAACTTCTTCCTCACATATGTAAATTTAGCTATTCTAGAAAGTAACTGTGATAATTTCATGTATTTTCAGTAATCTGTATATATTATAAAAAACATGAGACTTTATCACCTCTTGTTTTGGTAATAGTCAATATATATTAAAATATATTTGCCAAAAGGTCTGAACACATTATGAACATTTAATCAAGTATATTAATTTATGTATGGTGTTAACCAGCAAATGGGGCCAGGAAGTAAAATGTGGTCCACTGGCTATTTTTGTACAGCCTATGCATTAAGAATGGTTTATACATTTAAATGTTTGAAAATTTTTTAAAAAAATTTGTGACATTAAAAGTATAAGAAATTTGTATTTGTATTTCAGTGTTTATACATCAAGTTTTATTGGAACTCAGATGACACTCATTCATGCATATACTCTTAATGGCTGCTTTTGTACTTAACAATGGCAGGTTTAAGCAGCTGATTCTGCAAAGCTGAAAATATCCACTTTCTGACCCTTTACAAATAAAAAAAAAAGTTTGCTGGGGTTAGGGATATGGCTCAGTGGCAAAGCATTTGTCTAGCATGTACAAAGCCCTAGGTTAGATCCTCAGCACTGGGGTGGGGGTTGGGAGAGCTTGCTGACTTCTAAATAGAAGACATATTCAGTTTATTGTTACTGGTTTTGAGGTAAGGATAGAATTTATAGCCTGTTCCTTCCCTTCCCCAAAGACAAACCTCTAAACTTCACTGTCAAGACATTTAATATTTTTTATATGTACTTATATTTATCATGTCCATGAAAAAATAGTACCAGAACCATGAATACAGGTATGTTATATTATTCACAGGTATGTTCCAGTATTGTGTTTTACAGTTATTTTCTGGCTTTTGCTTTAACAGTACTAATAAAAATAAACTGGATTTGATTTCCAAAGTGTTTGGCAGAAAGGTTCCAATAATTGGATACAAAGAATTTCTTAGAACTCAGACCATTTTACATAAGCACAAAGTAATTATATGTTGTTACATGTTATGCTGTTGATGAATGATCTTAGTGGTTGTATTGCTTTCTAACTCACAATATCAATGATACAATATAAAAATGAAAATGTTTGTCTTCTGTTGTAACCAAACTCAGAGACCTTTTCATTATCTTTGACATCCTACTTATATCCCTACAGCAAATATAAAACAAGTCAGATATCTCTTATATTCTTTATTTTCTGTCTCTCTACTATCAGCTTAGTTCAAGTCTTCACTGACACTTAAATATTTTTCAATCTTTTCTTTTTTCAAATTGTAAAAATCCATGTATATTACTGAAAATAATTTCACATAGTATGGAAATACAAGTAACCCCCCACTCAGGTTTAGCCATGATTACAAGTTTTGTGTCCCTCCCAATCTTCTGTTCCCTTATTACTTCTCTGCCCACACTACTATCACGTCATTTTAAGTGGTCTCCCTGCCTTTAGATTCCTTATACTCCAAATCTGTACTATAAACTCCAGTACAAGTAATTGTCTTGAAGTTGTATCTCTTTAAATGTTTGGTGAAGTATGGTAGAAAGCAGGGTTCTGAAGTTAAATAGACTTGGGCTGAAACTGGCTCAATAATTTGCTAGCCCTATGATACTAGAAAAGTTACCCAAGCTCTAGCAAGTTCTAGTGACTTCATTTTTCACATCTGTAAAATGGGGATGCCAACATCTCTCTTTCAGGGTTATTGGGAACTTAGGCTGAACACAAAAGAAAATGTGGAGGAGCAAAGGGCCTTAGGAGTACAAATAAGGGTGTAGATACAACTTCAGTGCTGAAATGAAGGAGGGTATGGCTGAAATGAAGTGCAGGTGAAGTCAGAATTGCACAGATCAAGAGGCTGTGAGGTTATGTCCTTCACAGGCTGTTCACGTGAACAATGAGGTCTCCTAAGAAGATGGTGGACTGGAGAGAGTATGTGTGGGATGTCAAGGTCTTCACTGAATGAGGGTAAGGGATCAAGAGATGAGAAGGTAAGAATGGTAAGGAAGGGAAGAGGACACAGTAAAATGGAATAGGCCTCATAGAAGGAAGGTATATGAGGCTGAAAATGGACTGGTCTGGAATCAACAGTTGGGAGCTTCACACAAACAATCCTGCTGGAAATAACAATTTTGTCAAAGACAGAATTATAGGCCATTGTGAGTGAGGTTGTGCTGAGAATATTTACTATGTGACTTCAAGATCCAAATGGAGATTCTCAGAAGCTAGATGATATAATAGTGCTTTATAGAAGTGTGTGAGGGAAACTGGTGACTGTTTTACTTATTGCAGAGATGGAAAAACTGTCTCTAAAGGCTGGCTGTGCCACCTTGGACTTAAGTGAACTATAACTTACGGGGCGGGGCCTAGGTCTCCCAAGATAAGAGATGTGGATCTCAACTAGATAAAATCTTAGAGGTAGGAAAGAGTATGTCTTGAGTGTACAAACTGGAAAGGGAGTTTTATTATGGACGTATTAATTTTTAAATAACAGATTGCTCTAGGGATGCTTTCTTTAGAGTCTGACAGAAGGAAAAGGATCCTTAAACCTTTGAGATGTCAGTCCCAAGGACCATTAAGTTGCTGAAAAATTCCTGATACAAGGAAAGGATGAGAAAACAGTTTCTCTGAGACATAAGGCAGACAGAGATACAAACATACAAAAATTTATATAAACATGGGCTTTTTTCACTGACTTGTATGTAAATATTTAAATTCTTTAGAGAGGAGGTGGGAATGGAGAGAGAACAACCTTATTTACTACAGAGGAACCTTAGATTCTTTAGAGTTCAAATCTGTGGGAGCAAAGCCTTCTGATAACCAGTTTTTTCTTTACAATAAAGGCACCTGGCTACATGAGTCTTTCTGGGTCAAGTCCTTGACTGGGGTCTATCTGCTTTCTCTCAGGTACTAGCCTCGTGTTTCTTTAGGCTATACCTGTTTTTGACATCTGAAGTATTTTTCTTCAGAAGCAAGGAAGGTTGTTGCCTCCTCTTGTCAGGCAGAGTTAGAGTGGCAATAATAAAGAAAACTATAGGTTTTAAGTTAGAACTTCAAGCTAGTTGATGAGAAGAAAATCATTTAACTTCTCTGACTTTAAATTTGTATATTACGGTGTACAATGACCTAATTCATAGGATTCTTTTATGAGGGGTCAGTGAGATACTGTATATGAAAGTGTTTTATTAATGAACATGTTCCTTTAATTATTTTTAAAGATAATGTTTATTAGCATGAATGGAAAAAACAAAGACAATATTTCTTGGTATAAGAGGAAAAAATAGTGGCAGAGTTAAGAATGGAAATTGATATTTTTACTTCTCATTTCTGCCACACAATAAGCTATAATTTTTTCTATAAACATTAACTGTTGCTAATGATAAAGTAAAGGTCAGCCATGCAAGATAGCAGATATATTCTCTTTCCTTAGGAGAACTATAGGAAGTGGTAAGAACGAGCATTTATTATTTCTTGATTTCTTGATTAATGATAGTTGAGCAAATCTTTTAAAATATGATCTTAATTACAAGTTAGCATTCTTAGTTAATAGGATAATTTTTAAAAACAAATCAATAAATGAGATTTGAATTATCCTTGAGATATCAGTTATTTAATAACTAGATGCCTAAAAGCAGACTTCAAGTGATATTTTCTTAAACATATATCATAAGGCAAAATAAGAAAGGTCTGAATGTCATAACATCACAGGAAGATTACATCTGGATATCATATTGTACACTTCTTTATTTCATCAGTATTACAGTATTAATAAAGTTTCTACCACCTACATATCTCTCTTTAGTACTGACATTATAGAATCTCACTTTAATGCTAATTTTAAGGAATCAGTTCAGTATCTGGACATGTCAAAAAGACCAATTCAGAATACCATCAAAAAGGGAAAAAAAAGGAATGAAGATAACTTGGGACAGATGGATGGGGTATTGGAGCAGATGCCAAATGATCTGGGGTATGGTTTTAACTCAATCATTTGTTAGTAGTGAGACCTTACCTATATCACAACCTCACTGAACTTTGTTTTTTCTCTTCTGTAAAATGGAGCTAATTACACATATCCTGCCTGTTTCACTGAGCTGCTGTGAGGATCAAATGAGACTGTATATGTGAAATTGATTTTTAAACTGTAAAAAGTTCAATAAAAAGCATTTTTGGGATTATTAGTAAATTGAGTTTTCAGTCAACGTTAAAAATACCAATCTGTCAGATAACAAAGGGTCATGAGGTTAAAAGTACATATCAAAAAAGCTGAATCACCATTGGAAAAGGCTTTTATAACAATATTGCTGTATTATTGATAGTACCATCCAAAGGCCTTTAAAAAAGTAATCCCTTCCCCCATGTCCTTTTCTGTGTTAGTTGTGGGTGAAGAGGACTGTTCTCTAAAAGGTTTCTAAATGATGTTGATGTTAAAAAATATAGGATCACCATTTAACAGCCTTTTAAAGAGCAGTCCCCAGTACAGTCTTTGTTAACAACTAAGGGAGGAAGGGACTATTTTTTCAAAGGCTTTTAGAGGATGTTGTTAAAAGAATATATAGTGACATCATTTAAAAGCCTTTTAAATAATAGTCCTCCTTCCCTCCCAATTGTAATGTCCTTGGCTTTCATTTATTTTGTACTGCAAGCCGAAAATGGACAAGCCAACATATTACTGGCGATGGCAGGCATTTGTTGGTTGGAGAATGACGCACTGCTTTTAAAAAAGGCTGGTGTCCAAAATTAAATCCAACTCTTCACTAACATTGATTGACTCTATACAGGATACTGCCCACCCACCTTATCACTGAGTAGTGGTACCTTTTGCTTGCTTTCTCTTAAGAGTTTACTGAAGAAGTTACCACACAAACAGGAAAGGAGTCATACCTAAGTCATTCCAACATTTGCTACGGCATGAATGTGGTCCACATCGACTACTACTTGAGCTAATTCTGCACCTAATTTATGGTAAAATCTAACTTGGAGCTCCTATTCTACTGGTTTTATGGCCTTATTTTTGCCCACCACTCCTCTATCTTTATTCTACCAATGGACAGTAGTGGTCAGTTAGTAGTTACTAGCTCCATACTTGTAGGAAGGAGAAACGTGAGGTCAACCATCTAGTTTAAAGCCTAAAGTCTGAGAGACAGGAAGTTTCCAGATAGGTTAGTTATGACTAGTCATCTTTCACATAACAAACCAAAGAAAAAAGGATTACCAGGGAATAATCATAAGGTATGAAATAATTTTCCATCTCTTCTTATATTGGTTCTTTTCAAAAAATGTCACTTCATTTTAAAAACAAGATTTCAGATTTCACAGGACCACAATACTTTGATGAAAAAGTATAGTCCTCCAAACATACTGTATTTTAACCCTAAATTGTAGTGTGTCCCTTATTGTTTGCTAATCTTGTATACAGAAATCACTGGAGTTCTGAAATCATATTAAATCATTACTTATTTGAAATTTACTATAATAAATAATGTTACTAAGTTAAATAACAAATATTATCCATAATACAATTTGTCTATTCAATTCCTCTTAACACTGCTTGCCCCCTAATGATCTTAATCACATTAAATTTTGACATTCTTATAATTTTTTAATTATTTATGCATGGTCTTATGTCCCATGTAACTAAGAAAGTGCTAAACCTACACAATATAATTTCTTTGCATGTTTCTGCATGATTTTTGAAAAATACAAATAAACCAACTCTTTGTTACTTTAACAGCAGGAGTTAGTTATCTAATTAGATCAATCAATGTTTCACCAAGAAACATTAATTAAATTCTGATTCTACTGAATTATAAATGTCAAATTTTCTGACTTAAAAAAGATTGTAATAGGAAGAGATAATATTTAATTTGGTCTGAAAATTTCAAATTTCTCTTAATCTGAATGGGTTTGACTAGAGTTCAGTAGAACCATCTCAAGTAAGGATTGTTTGTTTATGTAGATAGCCATAATCCACAGCAAGGGCTCTATCTGAGCTATAGGACTGAGGAGTATTCACCAGGAAGCAATCAACATCATGACCAAAGAGTACATGCTTGCTGTGGTGGGTTCTGGGCTTTGGCTCTGCACGACAGTGGCCTCAACGAGTGCCATGACTCTCCCTCCCAATCCTCTGCAATTTGACGGGTTTGGTGTGAGGTCTAAGTATGTATAAGTCACTTCTCTCTACCCCACCATTATCCAGAATAATGATCCCCCCCTACCCTCACGGTGTCTACGTCCTAATCCACAGCACCTATGAATGTTACATTACATGGCAAGGGGGGATGACTCTAGGAGGGAGATTATCCTGGATTATTTTGAAGGCCCAAAGTAATCACACAGATTCTATAAGTGAATGACAGAGGAGGAGAGTGAGTGAAGCAGTGTGAGGACAATTCAATCAGACATTGCTGTCTTTGAAGATGGAAAGGAGCCACAAGCCAAGGAATATGAGCAACCTCTAGAAGCTAGAAGAGTGAAAAGAAAAAGAAAGATCCCACCTTCCCCTAGAGCTCCAGAAGAAACAGTCAAGCCGATATGTGATTTTAGTTCTGTGAGAACCATTTTGGACTTCTGACCTCCAGAACTATAAAGTAATTGTAAATCTGCATTTTGTTAAGTCACTGAACTCATGGAAATACACTATTAGTGATAGAGACTAATGAAGGCAACTGTGATGCCTAGTTGTAAACCACTTTTGGGAATTCTTGTGCTCTAAAACCTACCTGCAGAGTCTATGGTATAAATGTTTCAGTGCACACAACTTTCACAGGCTGATCTATAATCTGAAAAGCATCAAAAAGTGTTTTTCCTGCAGTATTTTCTCACTTAACTTTAACTACAACTATTATAGACACTAATAAACCTGAGTGGTTTTCAAACCTGGATAGCTGTTTGCCAGAATCACTTTAGAGGGTTGCTTTAACTCCCTTTGCCCCAAAAGTCCTTCTATAATTTTAATGGGCACCTTGAGTTGATTTTGATCTCCTTGTGGTTCACAGACAGGCAATGGAAACAGATGAAAAGATGAACTATCTTCTCAAAGCCTCAATTTAGTGTTCAATATATTATCTAAGGCCACCTCTTTTTCTAAAAATTTTTATTGGTGTATAATAATTACACATAATAGAC